>NW_022589757.1:0-21382 GCF_004348235.1 Phoca vitulina | reverse complement strand
GATGTCAAGATAGTGCTGAAGCCAAATTACGAGCGGTCTTGTGGCCTACCCTGTCCCATGCTCACAAAGACGTGACCAGGCTCCCAAGTTTCTTTTTTGTTGTTTACTTAGATTTTTATTCAAATTCTAATTAGTTAACACAATGTAATATTCGTTTCAGGAGTAATATTTAGTGATTCTTCACTTACCTATAACGCTCCCTGCTCATCGTAACAAGTGCCCACCCATCACCCATTTAGACCATCCCCCACCTAGCTCCCTCCATCTACCCTGTTTGTTCTCTATTGTTGAATGTCTCATGGTTTGCTTCCCTCTCTCTTTTTCCCTTCCCACATGTTCATCTCTTTTATTTCTTAAATTCTGCATCTCAGTGAAGTCATATGTTATTTGTCTTTCTCTGACTCTTATTTCATTATCACAACACTCTAGCTCCATATGTCACAACTATATATACATGTCTGTATATGTCACAACCCCTTTATCCATTCCTCAATTAATGGACAGTTGAGCTCTTTCTATAGTTTGGCTATTGTTGATAAGCCTGCAATAAACATCAGGGTACATGTGCCCCTTTGAGTCTATATTTTTATATCCATTGGGTAAGTACCTAGAGGTGCAATTGCTGAGTCATAGGGTAGTTTGGTTTTTAACTGTTTGAGAAATTTCCATACTGGTTTCCAGTATGGCTGCACCAGTTTGCATTCCCACCAACAGTGTAAGTGGTGAATGGATCTCCGCATCCTCACCAACACCTGTTGTTTCTTGTGTTGTTAGTTTTAGCCATTCTGACTGGAGAGGGGTGATATCCCCTTGTACTTTTGGTTTGTATTTCTCTGATGATGAGTGATGTTGAGCATCTTTTCATAGGTCTCTTGGCCATCTGGATGTCTTCTTTGGAAAGAAGTCTCTTTGTGCTATTTTGCCCATTTTCTAAACTGGATTACTTGTTTTTTTGTGTTTTTTTTGAGTGTTCATTTTTTAAGTTCTTTATATATTTTGGATCCTACCCTTTACTAGATAGGTCATCTGCAAATATCTTCTCCTATCCTGAAGGTTGCCTTTTAGTTTTGTTAATTGTTTCCTTCAATGTGTAGAAGTTTTCCTTGTGATGAAGCCCAAATACTTTATTTTTAATCTGTTTCTCTTACCTCAGGAGACATACTTATTAAGATTTTCATACAGCCAAAGAAGCTACCGCCTGTGTTCTACTCTAAGATTTTAGTTTAGTAGTTTAGTTTAGTTTAGTTTCAGGGGTAGAATTTAGTGATTCATCAGTTGCATATAACACCCAGTGCTCACTACATCAAGTGCCCTCCTTAATGCCCATCACACAATTACTCCATCTCCCCAACCACCTCCCTTCCAGCAACCTTCAGTTTGTTTCCCAGAGTTAAGACCTCCTTAATGCCCGTCACCCAATTATCCCATCACCCACTCGCTTCCCTTCCAGCAAACCTTCACTTTGTTTCCTACAATTCTCTTATTGTTTGCTTCACTGTTTTTGTCTTATTTTATTTTTCATTCCCTTCCCCCACGTTCATCTGTTTTGTTTCTTAAATTACACATATGAGTGAAATCATATGTATTTGTCTTTCTCTGACTGACTTATTTTGCTTAGCATAAAATGGCAAGATGTCATTCTTTTTGATGGCTGAGATGTATTCCAATGTGTGTGTGTGTGTCACAACTTTATCCATTCATCTGTTGATGGACATCTGGGCTCTTTCTATCATTTGGCTATTGTGGACATTCCTGCTCTAAGCACTGGGGTACATGTGCCTCTTCGAATCAGCACTTTTGTATCTTTCAGATAAATACCTAGTAGTGCAATCACTGTGTCATAGGCTAGTTGTATTTTTATGTTTTTTTGAGGGACCTCTATAATGTTTTCCAGAGTGGCTGCACCAGTTTGCATTCCCAGCAACCAGTGTAGGAGAGTACCCCTTTCTCCGCATCCTTGCCAACAGCTGTTGTTTCCTGAGTTGTTCATTTTAGCCATTCTGAGTGGTGTGAGGTGGTATCTCATTGCAATTTTAATTTGTAGCTCCCTGATGCCAAGTGATGTTGAGCAATTTTTCATGTGTCTGTTAGCCATTTGTATGTCTTCTTTGGAGAAATATCTGTTCATGTTTTCTGCCCATTTCTTGCCTGGAGTTTTTGGGTTTTGGGTGTTGAGTTTGATAAATTCTTTACCAGTTTTGGATACTAGCCCTTTATCTGGTAAGTCTTGCAGATTTCTTCTTCCATTCCGTGGGTTGCCCTTTAATTATGGTTGACTGTTTCCTTTGCTGTGCCAAAGGTTTGTATCCTGACAAGTCCCTATAGGTCATTTCTGCTTTTGTTTCCCTTGCCTTGGAGCTGTGTCTAGAAAGAAATTGCTGTGGCCTAGGTCAAAGAAGTTGCTGCCTCTGTTCTCTAGGATTTTGATGGGTCCCTGTCTCACATTTAGGTCATTCATCCATTTGGAGTTTATTTTTTTGTGTATGGTATAAGAAAGAGTCGAGTTTATTCTTTTGTATGTTATTTAACATAGTCCTGGAAGTCCTAGCCTTTGCATCTAGTTGAAACTGCACTGTGCTTAAAACCATGTGTGAAGTAACATATTCCCTTCTTTAAGATATGAGTGTTGTAATGTGATATAGGGGATATAATGTGTAGAACAACGAGGAAAAATCCATGTTTACCTCCTTGAAACTACACTCAGCTTAAAGTGCCCATAATTAACAACTTTTCATTTGAGTATTGTGTGAAGACACATTAGCAAAAAAAAAGTGCCTAACTTCTTGAAACTACTCTGTGCTTAAAGCATCGGTTAAGTAACAACTTTCTTTTTCACATATATGTTCATAAACTTATGTGTATAATCCCTAGAAATTGGCCTTATACTTCATTCCTTGAAACTATAACGTGTTTAAAACTCTTCAGGAAACATCAGAGTTTCATAAAGTTAAAAAGTGTTTTCACACCTGTAGTTTTAACACAATGAAATGGCATTGTGCATACATTCTCAAAACTACACTGTTTTATATCCATTCTCCAAGCAACATCTTCTTTTCCTTGGGATATAAGTGTTTTATTTTACGTGGATAAGACAACTAAAAGCCATTTGTTGAACTCCTCATAACAACACTGTGTTTAAACCACTTGTCAAGGAACATCTTCCTTTCATGAATATATAGTGTTTTTTTTTTAAATTATGTGTAGAAAGAAGCATTAGGAAAAGGCATGTGCTTATCTACTTGAAACTACACTACTTAAATCGTCCATCAAGTAACGTCTTTTTCATTCAGATGCAAGTGTATTTAAACTTATGTGTATACATAGTAGGGAAACTCCTAGAAAATACATTGTGTTTAAAGTGTCCCTAAAGTAACAGCTTCCTTTTGTTAAGACACAAATTTTTGTGTGTGTTACGTTTCCAAGTTGGCAGAGTAGTAGGGGGATCCAGAACTTACAGTGTCCTTCGAACACAACTAGATCAACATTCAACTCTTTTGAACAACTAGGAAGAGGACTGGAGGAGTAAGGAGACAATCTGCATAGTTGGAGGGAGGGAGGGAAGGAAACAATTGGCGCAGCTGGAGGCAGAGGTGAGGTTCAGAGCCCTGAGTTGGAGGATTGGGAAGCCATGTAGCCCAGACGGGTAGGAAGCCCAGTTCACAAAACAAAGTCAGGAAGAAGGAGCAAGTTGGAAAGAGTGCAGTGGGTTGTGACCACACAATAAGCTGAGGTGAGGAGATCCTTTGGGTCACTCAGGGAGAGATTGCTGCCCTTCCTGGAGGGCGTTTGGTGAGATTTGAATGAGATCATAGGAGATTTGGACTGAGTTCTCCCAAGATTTGGAATGATAACTGGTGAGATTTGGACTGAGATCTCACGAGATTTGAACTGATTGGTGAGATTCGGATGAGATCTCATGAGACTTTCCTACAATCCAATGAGATTTGGACTGAGTAGTCATAGATTTGGACTGAGATCTCAGGAGATTTGGAGTGAAATCTCATGAGATTTGGACTGAGATGACATGAGATTTAAACTGATTGGCGAGATTTGGATGAGAACTCATGAGATTTGGACTGAGAACTCACAAGGTTTGGAGTGAAATCTCATGAGATTTGGAGTGAGAACTCATGAGATTTATACTGATGGCAAGATTTGGATGAGATCTCATGAGATTTGGACTGAGATCTCATGAGATTTGGAGAACTCACGAGATTTCGACTGAGATCTCATGAGATTTGTACTGATATCTCACGAGCTTTGGAGTGAAATCTCATGAGACTTGGAGTGAGACCTCACAAGATTTGGACTGATTAGCGAGATTTGGATGAGAGCTCAAGAGATTTTGGACTGAGATCTCACGAGATTTGAACTGATTGGCAAGATTTGGATGAGATATCATGATTTGGACTGAGATCTCAGGAGATTTGGGGTGAGAACTCATGAGATTTGGACTGAGACCTCATGGGATTGAAACTGGCGAGATTTGGATGAGATCTCATGAGATTTGGACTGAGATCTCATGAGATTTTCCTACAAATCCAATGAGATTTCGACTGAGTAGTCATGAGATTTGGGCTGAGATCTCATGAGATTTGGAGTGAAATCTCATGAGATTTGGAGTGAAACCTCATGAGATTTGGGCTGATTGGTGAGATGTGGATGAGATCACATGAGATTTGGACTGAGATCTCACGAGATTTTGACTGAGATCTCATGAGATTAGTACTGAGATCTCACCAGATTTGGGGTAAAGTTTCATGAGCTTTGGAGTGAGAACTCACGAGATTTGAGTGATATCTCATGAGATGTGGAGTGAGAACTCACCAGATTTGGACTGATTGGTGAGATTTGGATGAGATCTCATGAGATTTGGAGTGAAACCTCATGAGATTTGGACAGAAATCTCAAGAGATTTGAATTGGTTGGCAAGGTTTGGGTGAGATCTCACAAGATTTGGACTGAGATCTTGAGATTTGGAGTTCAATCTCACCAGATTTGGACTGAGATCTCATGAGATTTGAACTGATTGGTGAGATTTGGATGAGATCTCATGAGATTTTCCTACAAATCTCATGAGATTTGGACAGAGTTGTCACAAGACTTGGACTGAGATCTCATGAGATTTGGAGTGAAAACTCATGAGATTTTGACTGAGATCTCATGAGATTTGGAGTAAAAACTCACAAGATTTCAACTGAGCCCTCATGAGATTTGGGGTAAAATCTCACGAGACTTGGACCGGTCTCTCACGAGATTTGAACTGATTGGCAAGATTTGGATGCGATCTCATGAGATTTGGATGAGATCTCATGAGATTTGGAGTGAAAACTCACGAGATTTCAAATAAGATGAGATGTGGAGTCAAATCTCACGAGACTTGGACTGAGATCTCACGAGATTTGAACTGATTTGCGAGATTTGGAAGAGATCTAACATGAGATTTGCTTACAACTCTCACGAGATTTGGACTGAGTTCTCATGAGACTTGGAGTGAAAACTCACAAGATTTGGACTGAGATCTCATGAGATTTGGACTGAAATCTCATGAGATTTGAACTGATTGGCGAGATTCAGATGATATCTCACAAAATTTTCCTATAAATGGACTGAGTTGTCAAGAGATTTGGACTGAGATCTCACGATATTTGGAGTGAAATCTCATGATATTTGGCATGAGAACTCATGAGATTTGACTGAGATCTCATGAGATTTTGAGTCAAATCTCATGAGATTTGGACTATGATCTCATGAGATTTGAATTGATTGGTGAGATTTGGATGAAATCTCACGAGATTTGGACTGAGATCTCACGAGATTTGAACTGATTGGTGAGATTGGGATGAGATTGCACAAGATTTTGACTAAGATCTCACAAGATTTGGAGTGAAATCTCACAAGATTTGGACTGAGATCTCATGAGATTTGGAGTGAAATCTCATGAGATTTGGACTGAGATCTCACGAGATTTGAACTGATTGGCGAGATTTGTCTGAGATCTATGAGATTTGGACTGAGATCTCACTAGATTTGGAGTCAACTCTCACGAGATTTAGACTGAAATCTCATGAGATTTGAACTGATTGGCAATGAGATCTCACAAAATTTTCCTACAAATGGACTGAGTTGTCATGAGATTTGGACTGAGATCTCACAAGATTTGGAGTGAAAACTCATGAGATTTGGACTGAGATCTCATGAGATTTGGAGTCAAATCTCACAAGACTTGGACTGGTCTCTCACGAGATTTGAACTAATTGGCAAGATTTGGATGAGATCTCACAAGATTTGGAATGAAAACTCACGAGATTTTGAATAAGATCTCATGAGATGTGGAGTCAAATCTCACGAGACTTGGACTGAGATCTCACGAGATTTGAACTGATTTGCGAGATTTGGATGAGATCTCACATGAGATTTGCTTACAACTCTCACGAGATTTGGACTGAGATCTCACGAGATTTGGAATGAAAACTCACAAGATTTCAACTAGATCTCATGAGATTTGGAGTCAAATCTCACAAGACTTGGACTGGTCTCTCACAAGATTTGAACTGATCGGTGAGATTTGGATGAGATCTAATGAGATTTGGAAAGAAAACTCACGAGATTTTGACTGAGATCTCATGAGATGTGGAGTCAAATCTCACGAGATTTGGAGTGAAAACTCACGAGTTTTGGATTGAGATCTCATGAGATTTGGAGTCAACTCTCACGATATTTGGACTGAGATCTCATGAGATTTGAACTGTTTGGCGAGATTTGGATGAGGTCTCATGAGATTTGGTCTGAGATCTCATGAGGTTTGGAGTGAAATCTCATGAGATTTGGGGTGAAAACTCAAGAGATTTGGACTGAGATCTCACGAGATTTGGACTGAAATCTCATGAGAGTTGAACTGATTGGCGAGATTCAGATCAGATCTCACGAGATTTGCCTACAAATCTCATGAAATTTGGACTGAGTTGTCATGAGATTTAGACTGAGTTCTCACGATATATGGAATGAAATCTCATGAGATTTGGCATAAGAACTCACAAGATTGGAACTGAGATCTCATGAGATTTGGAATCAAATCTCACAAGATTTGGACTGAGATCGCATGAGATTTGGACTGAGATCTGAAGAGATTTTTACTGAGATCTCATGAGATTTGTACCGAGATTTCACAAGATTTGGAGTTAAATCTCATGAGATTTGGAGAACTCACAAGATTTGGGTGATATCTCACGTGATTTGAACGGATTGGCAAAATTCAGATAAGATCTCATGAGATTTTCCTACAAATCTAATGAGATTTGGACTGAGGAGTCATGAGATTTGGGCTGAGATCTCATGAGATTGGAGTGAAATCTCACAAGATTTGGACCGAGATCACACAAGATTTGGACTGAAATCTTACAAGATTTGGAGTGATATCTCATGTGATTTGGATGAGATCTCATGAGATTCGGACTGAGATCTCACGAGATTTGAACTGATTGCCGAAATTCAGATGAGATCTCACGAGATCTTCCTACAAATCCAATGATATGTGGACTGAGTAGTCAAGAGATTTGGGCTGAGATCTCACGAGACTTGTAGTGATATCTCACAAGATTTGGACTGAGATCTCATGAGATTTGGACTGAAATCCAGGAGATTTGGAATGAAATCTCAAGAGATTTGAGAGAGAACTCATGAGATTAGGAGTGAAATCTCATGAGATTTGGAGTGAGACCTCACAAGATTTGGACTGATTGGAGAGATTTGGATGCGATCTCACAAAATTTGGGTGAAATGTCATGAGACTTGGAGTGAAAACTCAGAAGGTTTGGAGTGAGAACTCACAAGATTTGGAGTGAAATCTCATAAGATTTGGAGTGAGAACACATGAGATTTGGACTGAGCTCTCATGATATTTGGAGTCAAGTCACATGAGATTTGGACTGAGATCTCACGAGATTTGACTGAGATCTCTTGAGATTTGGAACAGATCTCATGAGATTTGGAGTGAGAACTCACGAGATTTTGAGTGAAAACTCATGAGATTTGGACTAAGATCTCACGTGATTTGGAGTCAAGTCACATGAGATTTGGACTGAGATCTCATGGGTTTAGACTGAGATCTCATGAGATTAGGAGCAAAATCTCAAGAGATTTGGAGTGAAAACTCACGAGATTTCGACTGAGATCCCATGAGATTTGAACTGATTGGTGAGATTTTGAAGAGCTCTCACAAGATTTGGACTGAGATCTCATGAGATTTGGAGTGAAAACTCATGAGATTTGGAGTGAGAACTCAAGAGATTTGGACTGAGTCCCTAGGGATACGGACTGAGATCTCTTGAGACTTGGAGTCAAATCTCACGAGATTTGGACTGGGATCTCAGGAGATTTGGACTGAGATATCATGAGATTTGGATTGAGATCTCATGAGATTTGTCTGAGATCTCACGAGATTTGGAGTGAAATCTCATGACATTTGGACTGAGATCACTTGAGATCTGGAGTCACCTCTCACTAGATTTGGACTGAGATCTCAAGAGATTTGAACTGTTTGGCGAGATTTGAATGAGATCTCATGAGATTTGGACTGAGATCTCACGCGATTTGGAGTCAACACTCACGAGATTTGGACTGATTTGTCATGAGATTTGGATGAGATCTCACAAGATTTGGACAGATCTCACAAGATTTGGAGTCAACTCATGAGATTTGGACTGAGTTCTCATGAGATTTGGAGTCAACTCTCATGGAGATTTGGACTGAGATCTCACGAGATTTGAACTGATTGGCAAGATTTGGATGAGATCTAAGATTTGGAGTGAGAACTCATGAGATTTAGACTGGGATCTCACGACATTTGGACTGAGATCTCCCAAGATTTGAACTGGTTGGTGAGGTTTGGATGAGATCTCATGAGATTTGGAGTGAAAACTCACGAGATTTCAACTGAGCTCATGAGATTTGGAGTCAAATCTCACGAGACTTGGACAGCTCTCTCATGAGATTTGAACTGTTTGGCGAGATTTGGACTGAGATCTCACGAGATTTGAACTGATTGGTGAGATTTGGACTGAGATCTCATGAGATTTGAACTGATTGGCGAGATTTGGCTGAGATCTCATGAGATTTGGACTGAGATCTCACAAGATTTGGAGTGAAGACTCCTGAGATTTCGACTGAGATCTCATGAGTTTTGGACTGAGATTTCACGAGATTTGGAGTCAACTCTCACGAGATTTGGACTGAGTGGTCACGAAATTTGGATGAGATTTCATGAGATTTGGATTGAGATCCACGAGATTTGAACTGATTGGTGAGATTGGGTGAGATGTCACGAGATTTGGACTGAGATCTCACGAGATTTGAACTGATTGGCGAGATTTGGGTGCGATCTCACGAGATTTGCTTACAACTCTCACGAGACTTGGACTGAGTTGGCATGAGATTTGGGCTGAGATCTCATGAGATGTGGAGTGAAAACTCACGAGTCTTGGACGGAGCTCTCACGAGATTTGAACTGATGGGCAAGATTTGGATGAGATCTCCTAAGATTTGGAGTGATAACTCATGAGATTTGGATTGAAAACTCACAAGATTTGGACTGGGATCTCATGACATTTGGACTGAGATCTCACGAGATTTGAACTGGTTGGTGAGGTTTGGATGAGATCTCACGAGATTTGGACTGAGCTCTCATGAGATTTCATGTCCAATCTCACGAGATTTGGACTGAGATGAGATTTGAACAGATTGGCGAGATCAGATAGCTCTCACGAGATTTTCCTACAAATCTCATGAGATTTGGACTGAGTTGGCATGAGATTTGGACTGAGATCTCGTGAGATTTGGAGTGAAGACTCACGAGATTTTGACTGAGATCTCATGAGATTTGGAGTCAAATCTCACCGAGACTTGGACTGAGATCTCATGAGATTTGAACTGATTGGCATGATTTGGATGAGATCTCATGAAATTTGCTTTCCACTCTCAAGAGATTTGGACTGAGTTGTCACGAGATTTGGACTGAGATCTCACGAGATGTGGAGTGAAAATTCACGAGATTTGACAGAGATCCCACGAGATTTGGAGTCAACTCTCACGAGATTTGGACTGAGATCTCACGAGATTTGAACTGATTGGTGAGATTTGGGTGAGATCTCATGAGATTTGCTTTCAACTCTCACGAGTTTTGGACTGAGTTGTCACGAGATTTGGACTGAGATCTCACGAGATTTGAACTGATTGGTGAGATTTGGGTGAGATCTCACGAGATTTGCTTTCAACTCTCACGAGATTTGGACTGAGTTGTCACGAGATTTGGACTGAGCTCTCACGAGATGTGGAGTGGAAACTCAGGAGATTTGGATGGAGATCTCATGAGATTTGGAGTGAAAACTCACGAGATTTGGACTGAGATCTCATGAGATTTGGAGTGAAATCTCATGAGATTTGGAGGGAGAACTCAAGAGATTTGGACTGAGATCTTACGAGATTTGGACTGAGATCGCAAGAGATTTGGAGTCAGGAGAAGAAAAGATGGCAGAGGAGTAGGGGACCCTATTTCAACTGGTCTCCAGAATTGAGCTGGCTATCTACCAGACCACTCTGAGCACCCACGAAATCAGCCTGAGATGTAAGAAAATAGATCTGGATCTCTACAAACAGAATATCGCAGGTGGTTGGTTTTGAGGTACGAAACAGGGAGCTGTGATTCCGTGGGCAGATATTGGAGGATAAGCGGCAGCAGGAGGGAGCCTGGCCATGGGGATCCTACACCAGTGAGCGACAGCCTCGTGTGCTGGGGACGGGCCACAGACTCGCAGACTGGTAGTGGTGGGGAAAGGACTTTAGGGCAGCCCCCAGGATGGAAACCAGGAGCAGCAGGGTCGTGGGTGTGAACTGGGAGTGTCTGGTGGTTTTAGAAGCACAAAGGGCAGAGACATGCCCCGACCTGGAGGCAGGACCGGGAGCGCTGCAGAGGGTCACACAACCCAGGACGCTGCCGTTTACAGCAGCACAGAAACGGAGACAGTGTGGCCTGGAGAGCTCACTGAAGAACAGACTGTGATCTCTCTGCTCTGAGGCAGAGGGTTGTAAATGGTCTCTTCTGCTCTGACTCGGAAGGCGGAAAGCCACCAGGGAAAGCCGCCAGAGAACAAGAGCCCCAAAAAACTGATTCCCACTGAGCCCATCCCCTGCCCCAGGGGGGCAGGGCAACTCCGCCCAAACAGGGTTGCCTGAGTAACAGCATGGCAGGCCCCTCCCACAGAAGACAGGCTGGGAAAACAAGAGGCCAGCAACCCTAAGGTCCCAAGAAAACAGGTGCATCTTGCTTGGGTTCTGGTCAATAATTTGGACTCTATACCTTCCCTCAACCACCCATCAACAGAATGACTAGGAGGAGGAACCGCCAAATTAGAAAAACTCAGAGATTATGACTTATGCTGCAGATTTACAAATGGATGCAGATATAACCAAGGTGTTGGAGATGGAATTCAGGCTAGCAATTCAGGCAACAGCTAGAATGGAGAAATCAATTAATGGCAACATAGAGTCTATAAGGGCAGAAATGAAAGCTGAACTGGCAGAACTTAAAAATGCTATCAGTGAGATCCAATCTAATCTAGATACTCTAACAGCTAGGGTAAGTGAGGCAGAAGAACGGATAAGTGACCTGGAAGACAATTTAATAGATAAAAAGGGAAAAGAGGAGGCCAGGGAAAAACAACTCAGAATCCATGAAAATAGAATCAGAGAAATAAGTGACACCATGAGGCGTTCCAATGTCAGAATAATTGGAATCCCGGAGGGAGTGGAGAGAGAGAGAGCACTAGAAGATGTATTTGAGCCAAATGTAGCTGAGAACCTCCCTAATCTGGGGAATGAAACAAACATTCGTGTCCTAGAGGCAGAAAGGACCCCTCCCAAGATCAAGGAAAACAGGCCAACACCCTGGCATGTAATAGTAAAACTTACAAATCTTAGAACCAAGGAAACCATCTTAAGGACAGTTAGGGGGAAGAGATTCCTTACGTACAGAGGGAGGAACATCAGAATAACGTCAGACCTATCCACAGAGACCTGGCAAGCCAGAAAGGCCTGGCAAGACATATTCAGGGTACTAAATGAGAAGAACATGCAGCCAAGAATACTTTATCCGGCCAGGCTTTCATTTAGAATGGATGGAGAGATGCAGAGCTTCCAAGACCAGCAGAAACTGAAAGGATATGTGACCACTAAGCCAGCCCTGCAAGAAATATTAAGGGGGGTTCTATAAAAGGAGAAAGACCCCAAGAGTGATATACAACAGAAACTTATGGGGGCAATCTATAAAAACAACGTCTTCACAAGCAACATGATGACAATTAATTCATATCTTTCAATAATCACTCTCAATGTGAATGGCCTAAATGCTCCTATAAAACGGCACAGCCTTGCAGATTGGATAAAAAGACAGGACCCATCCATATGCTGCCTACAACAGGCTCATTTTGAACCTAAAGATACATCCAGACTGAAAGTAGAAGGGATGGAGATCTATCTTCCATGCCAGTGGACCTCAAAAGAAAGCTGGGGTAGCAATTCTTACATCAGACAAATTAGATTTTAAACTGAAGTCTGTAGTTAGAGACACGGAAGAACACTATATCATTCTTAAAGGGTCTATCCAACAAGAAGATCTAACAATTGTACGTATCTATGCCCCTAACATGGGAGCAGCCATCTACATAAGCCAGCTATTAACCAAAATAAAGAGACATATTGATAATAATACATTAATTGTAGGAGACCTCAATACTCCACTCTCGGCAATGGACAGATTCATCTAAGCAGAAAATCAACAAGGAAACAAGAGCTTTGAATGACACACTGGACCAGATGGACCTCATAGATATATACAGAACATTCCACCCTAAAACAACAGAATACTAATTCTTCTCGAGCGCACATGGAACTTTCTCCAGAATAGACCACATACTGGGTCACAAATCAGGTCTCAACCGATGCCAAAAGATTGAGATTATTCCCTGCATATTCTCAGACCACAATGATTTAAAACTGGAACTCAATCACAAGAAAAAAATTGACAGAAATTCAAACACTTGGAAGCTAAAGACCACTCTGCTCAAGAATGTTTGGGTCCACCAGGAAATCAAGAAAAACTAAAACAATTCATGGAAATCAATGAGAACAAAACCACATCGGTCCAAAGCCTATGGGATACTGCAAAGGCGGTCCTAAGGGGGAAATACATAGCCATCCAAGCCTCACTCAAAAAAAAGAAAAATCCCAAATTCACCAACTAACTCTACACCTTAAAGAACTAGAGAATAAGCAACAAACAATGTGTAAGCCACCCATTAGAAGAGAAATAATTAGGATTAGAGCAGAGATCAATGAATTAGAAACCAGAAACACAGTAGATCAGATCAACGAAAATAGAAATTGGTTCTTTGAAAGAATTAATAAGATTGATAAACCACTGGCCAGACTTATCCAAAAGAAAAGAGAAAGGACCCAAATTAATAAAATTATGAATGAAAGGGGAGAGATCATGACCAACACCAAGGAAATAGAAACAATTATTAAAAATTATTATCAACAACTATATGCCAATAAACTGAGCAATCTGTATGAAATGGAGGCCTTGCTGGAAACCTATAAGCTGCCAAGACTGAAACAGGAAGAAATTGACAACCTGAATAGGCCAATAACCAGTAACGAGATTGAAGCAGTGATCAAAAACCTCCCAAAAAACAAGAGTCCAGGGCTTGATGGATTCCCTGGGGAATTCTACCAAACATTCAGAGAGGAAATAATACCTATTCTACTGAAGCTATTTCAAAAAAATAGGAACAGAGGGAAAACTTCCGAATTCATTCTATGAGGCCAGCATTACCTTAATCCCCAAACCAGGCAAAGACCCCCATCAAAAAGGAGAATTTCAGACTGATAGCCCTGATGAATATGGATTCCAAAATCCTCAACAAAATCCTAGCTAATAGGATCCAACAATACATTAAAAGGATCATCCATCATGATCAAGTGGGATTTATCCCTGGGATGCAAGGGTGGTTCAACATTCGCAAATCAATCAGTGTGATAGAACACATTAATAAGAGGAGGGAGAAGAACCATATGGTCCTCTCAATTGATGCAGAAAAAGCATTTGACAAAATACAACATCCTTTCTGGATTAAAACTCTTCAGATTATAGGGACAAAAGAAAGATTCCTCAAGCTCATAAAATCCATCTACGAAAAACCCACAGTGAATATCATCCTCAATGGGGAAAAGCTGAGAGCCTTTCCCTTAAGATCAGGAACACGTCAAGGATGCAGAATCTCGCCACTATTGTTCAACATAGTACTAGAAGTCCTAGCAACAGCAATCAAACAACAAAAAGAAATAAAAGATATCCAAATTCTCTACAGTGTTTTTGTTTTTGTTTTTTACTTAGGTGGCTGGCTTTAGGCCTGCACTCACACATGGGGCCACGGTACTAGCCTCATAAAACAAGAGGTGAGTGAGAGCTTCCTTCTGCATGATCCTGTTTCTCAATCAATTTCATGTATGGCACCCTTTCCCCGGTCTCTCACACACGAACATGGTAAAATTCCTCCAGCTTGAAGAATGGCAATGTTAGCTAAAGGTCGGTAACTCTACTGCATTGATTCTTTGATTTAGTAGCCTGGCACCTAGGCATCCAGGCACACAGGTTACAGCAGTGCTAACATCCTAATACAGCAGGTGAGTCTAGAGGACTATTTCTCACTCAGAGTTACGTTTAGGTCCCATTTCTCATGCTTTCACAAAAACACACAACAGGTGAAGTTCATGCTCAGGAAGGGCGATCTTTGCTGAGGCACGAGTTCTCTACAGTTTTTTTCCTTAGTTAGGTGGATGGCTCTTAAGACTACACGTACACAAAAGGCAGCCGACCTAGCTTCCTGAAAGAAGAGTTGAGTCGAGAGGTACCTTTTGCCCATGCTTATTTTTCTCTTGGAATTATGCTGGGACCCATACCCCAGGTTTGCACACAAGCAGAATTGAAAATGCTGCCACCCTGTGAAGAGGCGAAGTGAGCTGAAGCTGTGATTCCTTACAGGCTTGTTTCTTCCAAGTCAATGTCGAGCACTTAGCCTTGTAGGCACACATGGAGCACTAGTGTTAGCTTCAGGTAGCAAGAGCTGAGTCGAGAGGTGCCTTCTGCACCGGCCTGTGTCTCCCTCAGTTTTACGTATAGAACCCGTTCCCCAGGCTCTCACCCACAGTACAACGTAAAAGGCTTCCTCCAACAGAGCAATCAGCGGTAGCTAAAGCACGGTTTCTCTACACTGTCATTCCTTCAAGGGATGTCCCTGGAGCTTAGGCCTCCACGCAAACATGCAGGAGTACTGTTAACTTCATGAATATAAAGCTGATTTGAAAGGTGCTTTCTGCATGAAGCTGTTTCTCTCGCGGAGTGGGACCATTATGGGATCGTTTCCCGGGCTCTTATGCACACACACTGAAAATGTTTCCACCCTCCGGAACAGCAATGCTATCTGAAACACGGTCCTTCTACACTGTTGTTTCTTCGAGTTAGAACGCTAGCGATTAGACTTCCATGCAAAAGGGGTACTGCAGTCCTAGCTTCATGTAACAATTGGGAAGGCATTTTCTGCCTTCTGCCAGAGCCCGAGTCTCAGAATATGGTTTCGGACTCACTTCCAGTGCTCTCACGCTCGCACACAGCAAAATGCTTCCACGCTCAGGAAAGGCTAAGCTGAAGAAGGGATTCTCTACATTGTTTTCTTTTTGAGTTAGGTGGCTAGATTTAGCCCTGGATGCACACACGGGGCCACAGTACTAACCTCATGAAACAAGAGGTGAGTGAGAGCTTCCTTCTGCACGATCCTGTTTCTCACTCGATTTCACTTATGGGACCCGTTCCCTGGTCTCTCACACACGAACACGGTAAAATTCCTCCAGCTTCAAGAATGGCAATGTTAGCTAAAGGTCCGTAAATCTACCCCATTGATTCGTTGACTTAGTAGCCTGGCACCTAGGCATCCAGGCACACAGGTTACAGCAGTGCTAACATCCTAAAACAGTAGGTGAGTCGAGAGCAGACTTCCTTAAAGGCCTGTTTCTCACTCAGAGTTACGTTACATCCCATTTCTCATGCTTTCAGAAAAAGACACAACAGATGAAGTTCATGCTCAGGAAGGGTGATCTTTGCTGAGGCACGGGTTCTCTACAGTTTTGTTCCTCTGCGTTAGGCAGATGGCACTTAGGACTACACGCACACACGGGGCAGCCAACCTAGTATCCCGAAACAAGAGTTGAGTCGAGAGGGCCTTCTGCCCATGCTTATTTCTCCCTCAGAATTATGCTGGGAAGCATTCCCCAGGTTGGAACACAAGCACAGTTGAAAATGCTGCCACCCTGTGAAGAGGCGAAGTGAGCTGAAGCTGGGATTCTTTACAAGCTTGTTTCTTCCAAGTCAGGTTCCAGCACTCAGCTTTCCTAGCAAACATGGAACAGTAGTGTTATCTTCAGGTAGCAAGAGCTGAGTCGAGAGATGCCTTCTGCACCGGCCTGTTTCTCCCTCCGTTTTACGTATGGAACCCATTCCCCAGGCTCTCACCCATGATACACAGTAAACCGCTTCCTACCTCAGAGAGATCAACGGTAGCTAAAACATTGTTTCTCTACGTTGTTGTTTCTTCGATATACGTGGTTGGCTTTAAGGCTGCACGCACACACGGGTTAAAGGTATAAGCCTCATGAAACAATAAGTAGGTTGACAGCTGCTTTCTGGGCGATCTTGTTTCTCACTCAATTTCACCTATGGGACCTGTTCCCCAGTCTCTCACACAGGGACACTATAAAATTCCTCCAGCTTCAAGAAAGGCAAGTTAGCTTAAATTCGGGACTCTACAGCATTGATTCTTTGACTTATTCGCAGGCACCTAGACATCCATACACTCAGGGTACAGCAGTGCTAACATCCTAAAACTGCAAAAGATTCAAGAGCAGCCCTCCTTAGAGACTTTTTTCTCACTCAGAGTTACGTTTGTGTCCCATTCCTCATGCTCTCATAAAAGCACAGAGCACAGGAAGGGCGATATTTGCTGAAGCTCGAGTTCTCTACAGTTCTGTTACTTTGATTTAGGTTTTTGGCTCTTAGAACTGAAAGCAAACACGGGGCAGCCGACTTAACTTCCCGACAGAGGAGTTGAGTCGAGAGGTGATTTCTGCCCATGGTTCTTTCTCCCTCAGAATTATGCTGAACCCATTCCCCAGGTTGGCACACAAGCACAGTTGAAACTGCTGCCTCCCTGTGAAGAGGTGAAGTGAGCTGAAGCTGGGCTACTTTACAGGCTTGTTCTTCCAAGTCAGGTCCGAGGACTCAGCATTCCAAGTACACATGGGGCAGTAGTGTTAGCTTCAGGTAGAAAGAGTTGAGTTGAGAGGTGTCTTCTGCAGTGGCCTGTTTCTCTCTCGGATTTATGTATGGAACCCCTTCCCCAGGCTCTCACCCACAGTACAACTTAAAATGCTTCATCCAACAGAGCGATCAATGGTAGCTAAAGCACGGTTTCTCTACACTGTCTTTTCTTCGAGGGAGGTGCCTGGAACTTAGGCTTCCACGCACACATGCAGGAGGAGTGTTAGTTTCATGAAACTAGAGCTGATTCGAGAGGTGCCTTCTACACAAAGTTCTTTCTCTCGCGGAGTGATTTAAGGGATTGTTTCCCGGGCTGTCACGCACAAACACTGAAAATATTTCCACCCTCCGGAACAGCGATGCTATCTAAAACACGGTCTTTCTACACTGTTGTTTCTTCGAGTTAGGACGCTAGCGATTAGACTTCCATGCAAAAGGGGGGGCTGCAGTCCTAGCTTCATGTAACAATTGGGGAGTCATTTTCTGCCTCCTGCCGGAGCCTGAGTCTCACTCGGAATATGGTTTCGGACTCACTTCCAGTGCTCTCACGCACGCACACAGCCAAATGCTTCCACTCTCAGGAAAGGCTATTTAAGCTGAAGAACGGATTCTCTACAGTGTTGTCTTTTCCAGTCAGGGGGCTGGCTTTAGGCCTGCACATACACACGGGGCCACGGTACTAGCCTCATGAAAAAAGAGGTGAGTGAGAGCTTCCTTCTGCACGATCCTATTTCTCACTCGATTTCACTTCTG
This sequence comes from Phoca vitulina, assembly GCF_004348235.1. Lineage (NCBI taxonomy): Eukaryota > Metazoa > Chordata > Mammalia > Carnivora > Phocidae > Phoca > Phoca vitulina. The sequence continues at coordinate 3,204 of NW_022589757.1, read as the reverse complement.
GGACCCGTTCCCCAGTCTGTCACACACGAACATGGTAAAATTCCTCTAGCTTCAAGAACGGCAATGTTAGCTAAAGGTCAGTAAGTCTATCGCATTGTGTCTTTAACTTTGTAGCCTGGCACCTAGGCATCCAGGCACATAGGGAACAGCAGTGCTCACCTCCTAAAACAAGAGGTGAATCGAGAGCAGCCTTCCTTACAGGCCTGTTTTTCAGTCAGAGTTACGTTCAGGTCCCATTTCTTAGGCTTTCACAAAAGCACACAACAGATGAATTTCACGCTCAGGAAGGGCAAACTTTGCTGAGGCACGGATTCTCTACAGTTTTGTTCCTCTGCATTAGGCGGATGGCACTTAGGACTACACGCACACACGGGGCAGCCAACCTAGTATCCCGAAACAAGAGTTGAGTTGAGAGGGGCCTTCTGCACCAGCCTGTGTTTCCCTCGGATTTATATATGGAACCCGTTTCCCAGGCTCTCAACCACGGTACACAGTAAACTGCTTCCTCCCTCAGAGAGGTGGACGGTAGCTAAAGCAGGGTTTCTCTACACTGTTGTTCCTTCGAGGTAGGTGCCTGCATATTAGACCTCCACACACCTGTGCAAGAGGAATGCTAGTTTCATGAAACTAGAGCTGGTTTGAGAGGTGCCTTCTGCACCGGCCTGTTTCTCCCTCCGTGGTATGTATGGAACCCGTTCCCCAGGCTCTCACCCGTGGTACACCGTAAACTGCTTTCTCCTTCAGAGAGGTCGACGGTAGCTAAAGCATGGTTTCTCTACACTGTTGTTTCTTCGAGTTAGGTGGCTGGCTTTAAGCTTGCATGCACACACAGGGCAACGGTATGAACCTCTTGAGACAACAGCTGAGTTGACAGCTGCTTTCTGCGCCATCCTGTTTCTCATTCGATGTCGCATATGGGACCCGTTCCCCGGTCTCTCACACATGGACACTGTAAAATTCCTCCAGCTTCAAGAACGGCAATGTTAGCTAAGACCTGACCTGCGGTCACTGCGCGGTCCTGGGGGTGGGACGTCAGCGTGCACGTTTGGGAGATGCAGGTCAGCCCCGTCACACTCATCTGCTCTCTGTCTTGTCCCCTGTTCTCAGGACCAGGTGATGTATGAAGCTCTGCAGCGGTCGGTCAGCCGGTGACCCCGGCAGCAGCTGGCCTCAGAGCAGGACAGTGCGTCCATGAAACAAGTGGGGAGTCGTGTTCTGCCTTCTGCCGCAGCCTGAGCCTCATTCGGAACTAGGTTTGGGACTCATTGCAGTGCTCTCACGCACGCACACAACAAACTGCTTCCACTCGCAGGAAAGGCTACTGAAGTTGAAACACGGATTTGCTGCAGTGCTGTTTCTTGCAGTTAGGTGGCTGGCTTTAGGCCTGAATGCACAGATTGGGCAATGGTATTAGCCTCATGAAACAAGAGGTGAGTGGACAGCTGCCGTGCAAGCGATCCTGTTTCTCATTCGATTTCATGTATGGGACCATTTCCCCGGTCTCTCCCTGACGAACACGGTAAATTTCCTCCAGCTTCAGGAACGGCAATGTTAGTGAAAGTGCAGTAACTCTACAGCATTGATTCTTTGTGTTGGTAGCCTGGTACCTAGGCATCCAGGCACACAGAGTACAGCGGGGCTTACCTCCTAAAACAAGAGGTGAGTCGAGAGTAGGTTTCCCTATAGGCCTGTTTTTCAGTCAGAGTTACGTTTAGGTCCCATTTCTTAGGCTTTCACAAAAGCACACAGCAGATGAACTTCACGCTCAGGAAGGGCGATCTTTGCTGAGGCACGGGCTCTGTACACTTTTGTTCCTTTGTGTTAGGCGGATGGCACTTCGGACTACACGTACACAGGCGCAGCCGACCTAGCTTCCCGAAACAAGTGTTGAGTGGAGAGGGGCCTTCTGCCCATGCTTATTTCTCCCTCGGAATTATGCTGGGACCCATTCCCCAGGTTGTCACACAAGCACAGTTGAAAATGCTGCCACCCTGTGAAGAGGCGAAGTGAGCTGAAGCTGGGATTGTTTACAGGCTTTTTTCTTCCAAGTCCGTGTGGAGGACTTAGCGTTGCAGCCACACAGGGAGAAGTGGCGCTAGCTTCAGGTAGCGAGAGCTGAGTCGAGAGGGGCCTTCTGAACCGGCCTGTGTCTCCCTCGGATTTACGTATGGAACGCGTTCCCCAGGCTCCCACCCACGGTGCACGGTAAACTGCTTCCTCCCTCAGAGAGGGTGACGGTAGCTAAAGCAGGGTTTTTCTACACTGTTGTTCCTTCGAGGGAGGTGCCTGGATATTAGACGTCCACACACCCGTGCAAGAGGAATGCAAGTTTCATGAAACTAGATCTAGTTCGAGAGGTGCCTTCTGCACCAGCCTGTTTCTCGCTCCGTGTTACCTATGGAACCCGTTCCCCAGGCTCTCACACGTGGTACACCGTAAACTGCTTTATCCTCCAGAGAGGTGCACGGTAGCTAAAGCACCGTTACTCTATACTGTCGTTCCTTCGACGAAGGTGCCTGGTTATTAGACCTCCAAACACTGGTGCAAGATGAATGCTAGTTTCATGACACTAGAGCTGGATCGAGAGATGCCTTCTGCACTGGCTTGTTTCTCCCTCCATGTTATGTATGGAAACCGTTCCCCAGAGATCTCACCCGTCGTAAAACATAACCTCCTTTCATCTTCAGAGAGGTGGACGGTAGCTAAAGCACGTTTTCCCTACACTGTTGCTACTTGAGACGTACGTGCCTGGATATAAGACCTCCACACACGCGTGCAAGGAGAATGCTAGTTTGATCACACTTGAGCTGGTTCGAGAGGTGCCTTCTGCCTCGGCTTGTTACTCCCTCCGTGTTATCGATGGAACCCATTCCCCAGGCTCTCACACGTAGTACACCGTAAACTGCTTTCTCCTTCAGAGAGGTGGACGGTGGCTAAAGCACGGTTTCTCTACACGGTAGAATCTTGGAGGGAGGTGCCTGGATATTAGACCTCCACACCCTCGTGCAAAAGGAAAGCTAGTTTCATGAATCTAGAGCTGGTTCGAGAGGTGCCTTCAACTACGGCCTGTTTCTCCCTCCGTGTTATGTATGGAACCCGTTCCCCAGGCTCTCACCCATGGGACACCGTAAACTGCTTTCTCTTTTACAGAGGTGACCGGTAGCTAAAGGACGGATTCTCTACACTGTCGTTACTTCGTGGGAG